>NW_027195076.1:182500-217500 GCF_038502225.1 Cherax quadricarinatus
CCAGTACATGATACAACTTATACAGACCATAGCTGACATCAATGTCATACTACTATATAGAAAGTACCTTGTTATGCTGAGCATTTCCCGCATATTAGGTCAGTTTTGTCCCCAGGATGTGACCCACACCAGTCGACTAACACACAGGTACCTACTTACTGCTAGGTGAACAGGGGCAGCAGATATAAGGTGACTAACAACCAGGTACCTACTTACTGCTAGGTGAACGGGGGCAGCAGTTGTATGGTTACTAACACCCAGGTCTACCTGGAGGGTATTCCGGGGATTAACGCCCCTGCGGCCCGGTCCACGACCAGGCCTCCCGGTGGACCAGGGCCTCATCAACCAGGTTGTTACTGCTGGCTGCATGTAGTCCAACGTACGAACCACAGCCCGGCTGATCCGGCAGCCAGGGGCCTATTGGTAATTCCCCTTATGCTTGGTGGCTGTTGAACAGTCTTGGGCCCCGGACACTTATGGTGTTTTCTCTTAGTGTACTAATGGCGCCCCTACTTTTCATTGGGGGTATTTTGCATCGCCTGCCCAGTCTTTTACTTTTGTAGGGAGTGATTTCTGTGTGCAGATTCGGGACCATTCCTTCCAGGATTTTCCAAGTGTAGATTATGATATCTCTCTCTCGCCTGCGTTCCAGCGAGGACAAGTCAAGTGCTTCCAAGCGTTCCCAGTAGTTAAGGTGCTTGACAGAATTTATATGTGCAGTAGAGGTTATCTGTACACTCTCTAGACCTGCAGTTTCACCTGCTTTGAATGGAGATGTTAATGTACAGCAGTATTCCAGCCTAGAGAGAACAAGTGATTTGAAAAGGATCATCATTGGCTTGGCATCTCTCGTTTTGAACGTTCTCATTATCCATCCTATCATTTTCTTTGCACTTGTGATCGTGGCACTGTTGTGATCCTTGAAAGTGAGATCCTCAAACATTACCACTCCCAGGTCCCTCACATTATTTTTTCCGCTCTATTGTATGGCCAGAGTCTGTAGTATACTCAGTCCTAGTTACTATCTCCTCCAGTTTTCCATAACGGAGTACGTAGTTAGAATTTGTCTTCATTGAATATTATATTGCTTTCCGTTGCCCATTGGAAAACTTGGTTTATATCTTCTTGGAGGTTAACCGCGTCATCAGCAGATGACAGCCTCATGCCGATCCTAGCATCGTCTGCAGAGGCTGACACGGTGCTGTGGATTACATCTCTGTCTATGTCTGATATGAGGATGAGGAACAGGATGGGGGTGAGTACTGTGCCTTGTGGAACAGAGCTTTTCACTATTGCAGCTTCCGATTTAACTCTGTTGATCTACTTTTTACTGCTAGATGAGATACGCAGCAGGTGTAAGATAACACCCACGTACCTACTTACTGCTAGGTGAATAAGGACATCAGGTGTAAGTAAACATGCCTAACGTTTGCTTCCGTGCTGGGGATCGAACCACAGACATTGTATATGAGGCGAGTGTGTAGCCAACCGAGCCACAGAACACCTGACTTATATTTTTTCAATGAGAGGGAGAGAGAGAGAGAGAGAGAGAGAGAGAGAGAGAGAGAGAGAGAGAGAGAGAGAGAGAGAGAGAGAGAGAGAGAGAGAGAGAGAGAGAGAGAGAGAGAGAGAGAGATAGAGAGAGAGAGAGAGAGAGAGAGAGAGAGAGAGAGAGAGAGAGAGAGAGAGAGAGAGAGAGAGAGAGAGAGGGTAGGGAGCGTGGAACAGACAATAAGAGGGATGGAGGGGTGGGAATGAGGGGGGTAATGGACCCCCACACAGGTCACACCACAACTGCCCTTCCTGTCCTATGCGCAGAAAATAACCCACCTAGCAGCCTACAGCACATTCCTGGCTTTATATAAGCAAAACTAAGTACAATTATTTCTTTAAAAATGCGTATACATGCTATTTTTATTTTGGAACATAGAGATGAGGTGAATTCCATCTGAGGTGACCGATAACATGTCATTTTCTGGTTTCCCAAATTAACGTCTGATTTCAAAATTTTGCTGGGTCCACTGCTGTTTTAGTTTGTGTCATTTTTCCTCAGTTTAGGTGATGTTAAACGATGGCTGAAGTTCTCAGTATATTTTCTCTGCCACCATCGGTATCTGGGTGAGACCAGCGGCACTTCAAGTTCTCCATAAGGTCCAAAAATGAAGAAAAATTTTTTTTTGGTCGATCTCTCGAGTAGGGTACCCGCAACGCCGGCCTGCCAACGTACGACTTAAGCTTAGTAAGCTAGTTTGGATTTAGGACAATGTACAAATGGCTTTGTAAACATAAGTTTACACATTCAAAATGGGTTTTTGATGGCACTTGGATGTCATGGCAGTATATATATAGTACATGATATAAATTTATGTAAATTACTTATTAATTTTATATGTTACAGAGAGCTGCGATTCTTTCAAATGTATTTTTTAAGCATAAGTTAGTGTTATATTTTTTCAGCAGTTTACAATAAATGCTGTATAGAGAACTGTATAATAATAATAATAATAATAAACTGTCTTCAAAATGATGCTGTACGACGTCCTGTACCCTTACCCATGAAATCAATGTCTTCCAGAGAATGTCTAAAATGTCGTTTAAGCCGCGGCATTTTACCAACAACAATGACAACTCTCATACTAACCTGAGGCAATAGAGTGGCAGTCGAAAAAAATAATAAATATAAACAAATTAAGGCAAATTATGAGTAAAGATGGCAATACCCGGGGCAGCAGCGTCATCCTGGCAGCAACAGTGAGGCAGCTTCAGTGTGTCTCCAGGCGCTGGTGCGGGAGGGTGTACTCCGCTTCTCCTCCTCTCATTACTCTTAAAAAAAAATCTTGTGTATACAAATCGAGTGATTTTTAAGGTTTAATGAACTTTAGGAACAGACTCTGTTGGTGATAGAAATTTATATTATTGAGAAACATCGAAGGATAATTTATATTTTGAAGAGTGACTTCCATGTGGGTCTTAATTTAAAGGTGAGTCCTAAAATTTACTCCTAAAAAAAATAAACAGGAGATTCCTTGACGCCGGTGAGGGGCTCTTGATCCATGGAACTGGATCTGATTTAACCTTTCCAAGGACCCAGTGGAAATAAAATCAGACTTATTGGGGGGAGGGGGTAATCCTAGGAAATTTACACTGATAAATGGTTTTGAAAACCCAAAAATTGGTTTTGAAAACCCAAAAATTGGTTTTGAAACCCCAAAAATGGTTTTGAAAACCTAAAAAAATTTTTTAAACCCCCAAAAATGGTTTTGAAAACTCAAAAATGGTTTTGAAAACGCAAAAATGGTTTTGAAAACGCAAAACTGGTTTTAAAAACGCAAAATTGGATTTGAAAACCCAAAAATTGGTTTTGAAAACTCAAAAATTGGTTTTGAAAATCCATAAATGGTTTTGAAAACCCAAAATTGGGTTTGAAAACCCCCCAAAAAAACCCGACAAGGTGAAAAATGAGACTCATGCATCATTTTTATTGAGGAAACGTTTCGCCACACTGGCTTCATCAGTCCAATACAAGAACGGTAGAAATGGAGGAGTTTGAGGTTACCTGGAGGTTATTCCGGGGATCAACGCCCCCGCGGCCCGGTCCATGACCAGGCCTCCCGATGGATCAGGGCCTGATCAACTAGGCTGTTACTGCTGGCCGCACGCAGTCCAACGTACGAGCCACAGCCCGGCTGATCCGGCACTGACTTTAGGTATCTGTCCAGCTCTCTCTTGAAGGCAGCCAGGGGTTTATTGGCAATTCCCCTAATGCTTGATGGGAGGCTGTTGAACAGTTTTGGGCCCCGGACACTTATGGTGTTTTCCCTTAGTGTACCAATGGCGCCCCTACTTTTTATTGGGAGCATTTTGCATCGCCTGCCCAGTCTTTTACTTTCGTAGGGAGTGATTTCTGTGTGCAGATTTGGGACCATTCCTTCCAAGATTTTCCAAGTGTAGATTATGATATATCTCTCCCTCCTGCGTTCCAACGAATACAAGTCAAGTCTTGAACCGATGTGTTCAGACTTATCTTGATGGTCTACCTGGAGGGTATCCCGGGGGTCAACGCCCCCGTGACCCGGTCCATGACCAGGCCTCCTGGTGGACCAGGGCCTGATCAACCAGGCTGTTACTGCTGGCCGCACATATCGACTCCAGGCTGAGGGACTGATTACGTCAAACTCCTTAATTTCTACCGTTCCTGTATTGGACTGACGAAAGCCACTGTGTGGCTAAACGTGTCCCCAATAAAGTTTCCAGTCTTCAATTTACACTATGGCGCTTGAAGCGCTGTTTCCCTTACGGGTTTAGAGCTTACTTTTAATATCATATGACCCCTACGGGTTTAAGGACCCAAAAATAGAAACTGATTTCTTTGGGTTATCGCTATTTTTTCACAGTGGTTGTTTTGCATATGTATACACACGCTTATAATCCCAATTCCTGTATACCCCTCAAGACCGTTGTAAAAGCAATAAAAATATGTATAATCTAATAAAAACTTGCTGAGCGAGCATTTCCTCCAGGCTTTTAGGAATTGACTCGTTTAGGAAAAAACTTGTTTGGGATCTGCTGTTCCTTCAGGGCGTCTTCATGCTGGTGAAGAGCTCTCTGTGCCGGGAATGGGAGCACCCTTCCTTTTACTTGGATCAAACGTGATTGCATCCCATTCCCCATGGGTTAAACGACCCCCTTTTAGAGTTAGTGCCTCCCTATGCATATAATAATAATAATAATAATAATAATAATAATAATAATAATAATAATAATAATAAGAAGAAGAAGAAGAAGAAGAAGAAGAAGAAAACAAAGGCCACGACGAAGGAAAGAAAATAATTATAATTATAATAATTATGATAATTATAATAAAACTTTTTCGGATATGCTGTAAATCTCCCGGGAATCTGGAGCCTAAAGATTTCTATGAGTGACATCAAGGCTGTCGTGGTTTCAAGTCGTGTTTATATAGCTCAGGTCACCGCCCTATAGCACATATGCGCCAAATTATGTTTTTTTTTTTTTAGCAAGTTCATTCCCTTTATGGCGGGTGAGGGTTGGTGGTATTTAGACGCTGGTGGAGGAGGCTCTAGCAAGGGAATTGTGGCTATCTTCCCCTGTCCTCGGATCTAACCTAATTTCCCAGAGGCTCCTTGAAACCGGTGGGGGGAGGGCTTTTTATGATAGGAATTGAACCTCTGTTCCCCTTCTTTGGATCAAACCTGAATGCTTCTCATTCCCCCCAGGCGCTGGATGCCACCTACGGGTTTAGCGACGCAACCCACACCGGTCGACTAACACCAGGTACCTATTTTACTAATGAGTGAACAGGGACAGTAGGTGTCTTATGGAAAAACGTCCCATGTTTACAGCCGTACCGGGGGAACGATCCCCGGACCTCAGTATGATCTGAGTGATGAGCTACGGGACTCAGGTGCTAGCAGATTGCTGGTGGCATCCTAGGGGCATTACCTGGAATCTACCGGGAGGGTATTCCAGGAATCAGCGCCCCCGCGGCCCGGTCCATGACCAGGCTTCCCGGAATAGGACCTATGGATCCCAATGGAAATAAGACTCATTGTGCTTGACTGGTATCTTGGGCTAACAGATCTCTGGGTCAGT
The DNA here is from genome assembly GCF_038502225.1 of Cherax quadricarinatus. Taxonomy (NCBI): domain Eukaryota; kingdom Metazoa; phylum Arthropoda; class Malacostraca; order Decapoda; family Parastacidae; genus Cherax; species Cherax quadricarinatus. The sequence goes on from NW_027195076.1 coordinate 188,114, forward strand.
AGGCCTGCTGCAGTGTTACTTCTTTCTTATGTTCTTATGTAATCAAGAGCTTTGTCTCCGGGAGCTGATGTCACATTTCATTAGTGGTGCATTTGTTTGTAAATGGCTCTCGATTAAAAAACTAGGAGCTACTCTCCCCTTCCTCGGAACAAATCTGACAGCCTCTCATTCCTTAGGCGCCGTATGATCCTCTGTGGGTTTAGTGCTTCGCTATGAATGTAATAATTGGTACAAATGGCACGTGACACCGACAGGTTGTTGAAAAAGACAGTATGCCAACATTATGACATTTTAGAGTGACCAGGGTCACAGGACCACCGATACAATACAGTATCCTAGTATCTGCAAAAAATAGTTCCCTGCAAAAAATAGTTCCCGATAATCGATAATAGCTCAGGCTTTGACAGTAAAGAAGTATTTTTTATTATTATTGTTTACTGTGTATAAATCAGAATCCTGAAAACTCAATATGTGACCTTAAGTTAATATGTAACGCAATTTATTTTGAAGTATTGCTGTAATCTATGGAAATAAATCACCTTTGTTGGCAGTGTTTGATTAGGTTAATTAATGTAGCCACAGTGTGGTGTATCGAATTTAATTAATATTATAAAAGACATATAATGACTGTGTATGGTGCGGTTGTTGCAGTTTAGCCTAACTTATTCTAACTTAGCTTACATTAAATTCGCTCTGTGATTGTTTTGCATGTGACTATTGTGACTTTTCTGTGGCTTATTTTTACCTTTGACTTTATTACCTGTCACCGTCGCTTATTATTTACAATACAAAAAGAAAGTAACGTACAGAGAACTTTCACTCTTCATGTATATATATATACATTGAGTTAAACATCTGAACTGCTGGGGGTGCTTGAGGTACCTTAACTGTTCGCTGGAACGGAGGCCGGAAAGATATATAATAATTTGCACGTGGAAAATCGTCGAGGGACTGGTTGCAAATCTGCACACCAAGATACCTAGAATGAAAGCAAGAGACTTGGCAGACGGTGCAAAGTACCACCAATAAATAGCAGGGGTGCTCAGCTCATTCCTGTGTACTTGATAAAGCCCAGCCTTGGGCGAAACGTATTATAGAAGTTCTCTGCTTGTGTTTCGTACGTACGACCAGCAGCAGCAGCCTCGCTGATCAGGCCTTGTCCACGAGAAGGCTTGGTGTGGTACTGGGTCAAAAGGGGGGTTGGCCTCCAAAAGTATCCTTCAGGTATGTAGATGAATGGTTCAGAGAACCGACAAGTTGATAAATTAGACAATTAGTTGATAAAATAGATAAGTGTTGCACATGTGTCTAATTTATCCTTCAGGTATTTGATCAACATGATGACCAGCACCGTCGCTGTTCAAGTACCACTTCGGTAACAAACACTTCAGATGGAGAGGAAAATATGGGTATTCAGAGGCGATATAAAATTTACACGAGTTTTTTTAAAATCTTATGAAAAGTACAGTAAAATCGAAGAGATTAGTTATTTTGACTAATAAATTTTTAGTAAAAATATTTTTATTTTATGGGTAAGCAGGAAATAGTCCGTAAAATGGCAAATTGCTAAGAGCTGTTAGCACACATAAAAACATAAGAAAGGAGGAACATTGCAGCAGGCCTACTGGCCCATGCGAGGCAGGTCCAAGTCTCCTACCGGCTTAAGCCAATGACACAACCTAGTCAGGTCAGGTCACATTCACTTAAGGAAGGAGCACGGCACCCAGGATTCCTTCCTGTTAAATCACCCACACGGATATACCCTTTTATGAAATACAGTTGTGTTAAGTGTACAAAATCTTCACGGTCACCCGTGAAAAGTATTTTCGTAGATAAGCTTCATCCCCCCCGTCCTCCCCATACGTACAATCTTATCATAATGTTTGCTTTTATATCGTAGATCCTCACTCAGAGAAGCATGTAATCGTTGAGAGATTATCAAGCTTATCACCTGTGACTATAGGCTGCAGCACCACAGATACTAATACTGTACCACGAAAGTGGAACTAGAGACTGATAGTACACAGACATTGTTCCATTAAAAAAAACACAAGTGACTGGAACAGTACACAAATAACCGGCACATAGAGAGAAAAGCTTATGACGACGTTTCGGTCCGTCATGGATCAGTGTGACGTATGGTCCAAGACGGACCGAAACGACGTCATAAGCTGTTTCTCTCCTATGTGCGGGTTATTTGTGTACTTTTCCATTAACATGGGTGTATAGACTCCAGATAACACAATAACGTGAATCTACAGATTGCAGTTACCACACAATGTGGTAACTGCAATCTGTAGTGAGTACCCCAATGGAAATTATCACATTGTTTGACTTTGACTCACGAAATCGTAATGACACGATTGCGAACAAACCATACCACGGGTGAGGTTTGAACCCGCGGTCAGAGAGTCTCTTCCAGACCGTCGCGGGTTCAAATCCCACCCGTGGTATGGTTTGTTTGACTTGATTCTGTTATCCCGACTGCAATCTATATATGATGTATTATATGTTAATTTCGGCGGGTTACCTGTAGGCGATTCTTAGTTTGGGACTGTGTCCCCTCCCTCCCGTGCGGTCCAGTCCTAGACTAGGCCTCCTGGTTGATGGCCTGATCAACAAGGCTGTTGGTACTTGTCACACACAGTTCAAAGGTTGGCACAACAGCACATAACACCTGGGTGTCCTTAAGACCAGTCAAATATAAACTTGTGTTTCAAAACTAAGGACACGTGCAACATTTAGAGCAGTTTATTAAGTAAACATTTAGCTCACTATGGCTTTGTTTGTCCTAGGATAATCCTAGTGAGAGAAACGTTACGGTAAATTTGAGGATATGAAAACGAGATAAGAGTTCAAGACAATCACACAATAGAGCGGAAGTTTAATGTGAAACACTTTAGACTAATAATATCAGAGGATCTTGCATTCAAGGATGTGGGGCAGCGGATCTCCAGCAGCAACAGCCTGGTTGACCAGGCAAGCACCAGATCAATTAATCGCCTGAGTCTCTGTCTTCATTTGGGCTATTATTGAGCGTAGACGAGAATATTCATCATAATATAGACCTGGAAGATTCTGGTGGGATCGGTGTCAAACCTCACCAAAACCATACAAACGATTACCATATATAATTTCGACAAATTGATGAATAATACGCTTAGCAATACTTGGGTATCGTTATTTGCCTGGAAAGTTTCGCTTGCACAACAGGCTTCTTCAGTTGAATATTAGTATTGACGTGATCGGTAAGTTAATCCTCGGTGAGAGACTGTCAGTCCCTCAAGCCTAAAGCAAAGGCACCGGCCAGACCTTCAATACTGGATACCCGGTGTTACAAGTATGTCATATTCAACATTGAATCACTCCATATGAAAGGAAGAGGCATGACAGACTGTGCAAGATATTTCAGTGAAAAGCAGGGGCCCGATTAACACACGGGATTTGCCAACAAACGCCTAGCTGTCTTCAAGTCAGTACGTTGTCATCCGGGCTGTGGTGCATCCGTGTTGGGATGCGGCTAGAGGGCACCAACAGCCTGGTCGTTTAGGCCATCAACCAGGGGGATGCGACTACAGGTAGCCTGTAAATAATTCATTGGGTTAAGTGCTGCACTTATATTGGTATTGATATACCTGTGCTTGTACTAAAATCAGATTGCATCTGTTGTTAGTTAAGGATAGCTTCAGTTCTTAAGATAATAGTTAAGGGTAGCTTCAGTTCTTAAGATAAAGAGCCCTTCACCAGCATCAAGGCACCCACTTTGCCCATTGGAAGGGCCCTATATGTTTAAAACCCGTTCCTGCCCTCCCCTCTTATGTATACATGTATACATACACTGGCTTCCTTACCTTAGCGTGTTAGTATGATTAGTTATTGGTTCAAGTCAGACCGAAACGTCGTTATAAAGTTTTTTCTTTCTCCTGTGTGTGGGTTATTTGTGTGCAAAACCCAGGTATTATGTTCATCTTCTTATTTGTATATAATTAACCCATAAATTCACCACACAGGTGTGAAATAGAGGGGAAGGTGAGGATACTTATAGTAGCGTCCTGGGAAGGGGAACCCGCGTGACCACACATTTGTTAAACCTATAACCTATTTCGAGCGTTTTTCAATCCTACCAGTCCTGTCTTCGGCCGAGCTTTCTTGCTACCTTCCCGTTCAATCAGGCTATTGCTATTGGCGGCTTGCTGACCCACATAGAAATGACAGCCTGGTTGAGCTGGCACTTGGCGGAGGGAGAGATCCAGTTTCCTCTTGAAGACTTCTGCGTTTGTTCCTGCATTGTTTCTGATATATGCAATTGGAGTTAATTGCTGTAAGGGAGCCAGTGTTATTTAATAACATCTGGGACAACTACGGCAGGAATAACATATTTGCCAAGGATGGGATATGTCTGTGATCAATTTCTAGTTTTTCTACCTTCGCAGTCCAGCCGGGGACCAAGATTTTTTTGGTAGAAGGCTTATTGAATGAGACTGTTGCTGTCCGCAGTCCACTGGCCCAGGAAACCATCACAGCCTGGTTGATCTGGCATCTGACAGTCACCTGTTCTGGCAATTTTTCTGATATTTGCTGGTAGCAGGTTGAATAGTTTTGGACCACGGATGTCGATACATTGTTCTCGTGTAAGAACATAAGAAATGAGGCCTACCGGCCCATACGTGGCAAGTCCTTGTCAAGCCCAAACCCACTAAAAAATATTTTGGCCTAGCATATTATTAGTGTTACCCAAGGAATAAGCTTTGATAGCCCATGGTGCATTCATTTATCTAAGATGGTCTGCACATAACTGTGCACTTGAGGATATTTGTCATACAGAGAGATTATTCGAAGTACATCGTCTTGTGCACAGGGCTACAAAGTGCTATCATACATTTTCTGAAACTACAGACGTAAGTCTAATTGTAATTCAACATGAGCTACTAAGTCTCTGCGAAAAACACACCTTAAGCCAGCAGATAGTGGAGCCAACAAGACTAGAAAACACACTTGACCTTATCTTCACAAATAATGAGGACCTGATAAGAGACATAAGAATATCAAAAACAACTAATTCCGATCACAATCTAATCGAAGTCCAGACGTACATGCATAGGGGTCCTGATCAGCAGAAAGCATGTACCTGTGAAGGTGTTTTCACAAAATACAACTTCAACAACAAGAACATCAACTGGGACCAGGTAAACCATGTCCTAAACGGAACATGTTGGGAAGATGTCTTAAATGACATGGATCCAAACCAGTGCCTTGAAAGGATCAACTTCCTGGTAGTCGAAGCATGTTCTAGGCATATTCCCCTAAGAAAGAAGAGCAGGAGTAAACTGGAGAGAAAAAGATGCTCCCTCTACAGAAGACGACGAAGAGTCACTGAGCTCCTCAGGAGTGCTAGAATATCTGATACACGAAAGGAGGCGCTGACCAGGGGAGTGGAAACTATCGAACTTAAGCTAAGTGACTCTTACAGGAACCAGGAGAGGCAGGAGGAGCTTAAAGCTATTAGTGAAATTGAAAGAAATTCAAAATATTTCTTTTCATATGCCAAAAACAAGGCAAATACCACATCTAGTATCGGGCCCTTACTCAGACAGGATGGGACTTACACAGATGACAACAAGAAAATGAGTGAAATATTGAAATCCCAGTACGACTCTGTGTTTAGTGAACCACTAATCGGTCTGAGGATCGACGACCCAAATGATTTCTTCATGAATGAGCCTCAAAACTCCATAAATGTATGCCAGATTTCCGACATTACCCTAACTCCGATAGATTTCGAAAAAGCCATTGACAACATGCCTATGCACTCAGCCCCGGGCCCACACTCGTGGAACTCTGTTTTCATTAAGAACTGCAAGAAACCCCTCTCGCGTGCCCTAAGTACACTATGGAGGAGGAGCTTGGACATGGGTGAAATTCCACAGTCACTTAAAACAACGGATATAGCCCCACTCCATAAAGGTGGCAGCAAAACATTAACTAAGAACTATAGACCAATAGCTCTGACGTCCCACATCATAAAAATCTTTGAAAGAGTGCTAAGAAGCAGGATTGCAAAACACCTGGATTCCCAAAATCTGCACAATCCAGGGCAACATAGGTTCAGGGCAGGTCGCTCCTGCCTCTCACAACTACTGGATCACTATGACATGGCCTTGGATGCACTGGAAGAAAATCAGAATGCAGATGTAATATACACAGACTTTGCAAAAGCATTTGATAAATGCGATCATGGCGTAATAGCCCATAAAATACGTGCTAAAGGAATAACTGGGAAAGTGGGCAGATGGATCTTCAACTTCCTAACAAATCGAACACAAAGAGTAGTGGTCAACAGAGTTAAATCGGAGGCTGCCATAGTGAAGAGCTCTGTTCCACAAGGCACAGTACTCGCCCCCATCTTATTCCTTATCCTCATATCAGACATAGACAGAGATATACACCACAGCACCGTATCATCCTTTGCGGATGATACTAGGATCTGCATGAGGCAGTCATCTGCTGAGGACGAGGTTAACCTCCAAGAAGATATAAACAAAGTTTTCCAATGGGCAACGGTAAACAATATGATGTTCAATGAGGACAAATTCCAACTACTCCGTTATGGAAAACTGGAGGAGATAATAACTAGAACAGAGTATACTACTGACTCCGGCCATACAATAGACCGGAAAAATAATGTAAGGGACCTGGGAGTAGTAATGTCTGAGGATCTCACTTTCAAGGATCACAACAGTGCCACGATCGCACGTGCAAAGAAAATGATAGGATGGATAATGAGAACTTTCAAAACGAGAGATGCCAAGCCCATGATGATCCTTTTCAAATCACTTGTTCTCTCTAGGCTGGAATACTGCTGTACATTAACATCTCCATTCAAAGCAGGTAAAATCGCAGATCTAGAGAGTGTACAGAGATCCTTTACTGCACGTATAAGTTCTGTCAAGCACCTTAACTACTGGGAACGCTTGGAAGCACTTGACTTGTACTCGTTGGAACGCAGGAGGGAGAGAGATATCATAATCTACACTTGGAAAATCTTGGAAGGAATGGTCCCAAATCTGCACACAGAAATCACTCCCTACGAAAGTAAAAGACTGGGCAGGCGATGCAAAATGCTCCCAATAAAAAGTAGGGGCGCCATTGGTACACTAAGGGAAAACACCATAAGTGTCCGGGGCCCAAAACTGTTCAACAGCCTCCCATCAAGCATTAGGGGAATTGCCAATAAACCCCTGGCTGCCTTCAAGAGAGAGCTGGACAGATACCTAAAGTCAGTGCCGGATCAGCCGGGCTGTGGCTCGTACGTTGGACTGCGTGCGGCCAGCAGTAACAGCCTAGTTGATCAGGCCCTGATCCATCGGGAGGCCTGGTCATGGACCGGGCCGCGGGGGCGTTGATCCCCGGAATAACCTCCAGGTAACCTCCAGGTATTCATCGCCCCCAGATTAATACTAACCTATCTGGCTCGTGGACTTTGTGGCATTCAGCGGGCATGCCCCTACTTTTTCGGATTGAAGTAGGTCTCTGTTCCCTCCAGAGAGGTTCCTTGATGTTGGCTCTTGATATAGGGAAATGGATCTGTGCTCTAATTCCCAGAATTAAACCTGAATGCCCTTCATCTTCCCCCCACAGGTGCTGTGTAATCGCTACTGGTTTAGCTCTCCCTCATAATAACAATAACTATAATAATAGGTCTCTGTATTGTAATAATATGATGTATGTTTTCTGCACGTACAGTTAGTCTCGGTTCGTCTGTTTTCTTGTGATCTGGACGGTTGTGTAGCACAAGTCAGGGAAACTTAGGTCACGCTTTTCTCTTTTTGCTGGTAGACCAATTCCTTTGTTTTTATAAATAAGTATTGTACCTAGTTATGTTTTCTAAAGTTGGCAATTCTCGCTTCTTCTGATTCCTAGTACTGCAACACTTATTTCCTCACCACACCTCTATTATTCATAAGTTTAAAGTCTTAAGCAATTCAGTAAGGGCTCCTTCGCCTGAACTGGCTACCGCTGTCACCTCTGCCAGAGAAAGATACACCCCTATTCTTGTATATATGCAATAAAATCACAGTAAACAGGTGATATGAAAAATAACTATTGTGAAAAAATTGTGAATTTCTCATATTATCAAGAAACTATAAAAATCATAGCACAACAGAAGGCTTCTAAGACTGAGATGTCACCTCATATGACCTTACACCCCAGTTGTCAGTGCTGCCAACCTGGTATGTGTGGGTAAGATAATAATGGTGGTGGTGATGTTATCTGCCATCCTAGTGTACAGATGCTGGTCGATATAGTTTTAATATTGGAAACGCCACCACATGTTGAGCTTGGTGTTACTAATGAATGATAGAGTCGGGTGTCAGTCCAGATGCAGTAGTGCTTCTGCGCGCTTAGCAACACTTTACGGTATCAAGACTCGAATGTAATCGCGTAATTATCGGTAACGATGTTTACATTGAAAAAAAAGCTGGTCATAAACATTTTGCTTTATTTACTGAATACATATCATGGGTTTTGGGGGCTAATATTGACCGTGGGATAGAAGCGAGTCTATATATATATATATATATATATATATATATATATATATATATATATATATATATATATATATATATATATATATATATAATGGGGAGCGCTAAACCCGTAGGATTATAGAGCGCATGTGTGGGGGGATGGAAGGTATTCAGGCTCAATTCACTGAACCGGAGCACAGATCCAATTCCATAGATCAAGAGCCCCTCACCAGCGTCAAGGAACCTCCCTTGAGGGGCAGAAGTGAGTCGAATCAAATGTTTAATTTGTCTACTTGATGCTTCCTTGACTCATTGTCCCCGCGACCCGCTCTCAGACCAGTCCTTTCTGATCAAGACTTCATTCACACTGCTGGCAGCACTCAGCCTGGCATAGACATCACAGCCACGCTGAGCACGACCTGTTTAAAAAGGAGTTTGACAAGATCTCCTTTGAAGATATGGGACTGATCGTATTTCCCTTTATGTTAGAGAGAAGGGTATTGAAAAGTCTCGGAACCTTTTATATTTATTGAGTTTTTTTTAAATACAACTGTTCATTGCGACATTTTACACCGTCTGCCGTCCTTCCATTTCTCGCAAGAAGTAATTTCAGCATGAGTATTTACAGCCGGTAAATCTAGTATTTTCCAAGCTTATATTATGATGAATATATTTTTCGTGTGCGTTCCAGGGAGTAATATTTGAGGAACTTCAGGTCTTCCCAATAATTTTAAGTGTTTGAGCGAATTCATAGGGACATTAGTAGTGTTCTGTACATTCTCCAAATCTGCAATTTTGCCTGCTATCAAAAGGGTTGTCAGTGTATAGGAGTATTCACGTCTAAAGAAAGCAAACGTCTTATAGAGTATCATTATCGGCTTGACATCTGTTCTTTTGAATGTTCTTGTTATCCTGTCTGATATTTTCCTTGCAATTGTGATAGCAATATTATGTTCCTCGAGCGTAAGATCATCCGGCTTGTTCACCCTCGGGGTCTCTTGCATTTTATTCTTACACTGATTCTGGCATCTCTGCGAAAATTGATAGTGCCGTGATTTGTGGTTTTGTACATGTCCGTTACGAGCACGAGACTTAGAAGGCCAGTACTGGGTCTAGAAAAAAGGAACTTTTCACTGTGGAAGATATTATTTTGTTTATTATTACTATTTTGGTCGATTTGTAGAAAGTGTTACATAACCCTGATCCTTTTTTTTGTGCACACATTTTATGCAGTTATACCATGATTATACACATTGTTTATACTCAGTATATACGTACATTCAGAGATACTTCGGTGTATACTCGGTTGTATATTTAGGAAATTCGCCTGTGTACAGAGACAAGACTACTTCTTGAAGCTTCTGGTGTGACCCGGTCATTGTTTAGGCTTCCTGGTTGGTGATCTTAATAGTCAGGCTATTGGTGCGTGAAGCATGCAATCCAACGTGCCCAACACAACCTGGCTGATCAGGAATTGTGTAGAGAAACCCGTCAAGGCATGTTAAGGGGGGGGGGGAGAGAAGAGGACTGAGGGAGCAGCCAGAAACAGCCTCGGGTATCTTACCTGAGGCTACCGGGTTAAGGTTGGCGGGCATCACATCAACTTGACTAGTTCCAGTAGCCTCTGGGTTGCTAACGTTTTTTATTGTGTGTGGTTGCTAGCTTTTTTTTTGTGTGTGTGTGTGTGTGTACATTGGTATTATCTTGAAGTATACCCAAAGTTAATCCCCTATAGATCATGTTGCGGCCGATTCCAGAGCAGCCCTCACTGTTAGCGCCTTGAGGAGTGAGCAAACGTAAAGTAAATACTGTTGGGGCTGGCTGCACGCAAGCCAACATAAACTGATCAAACACTTGTTTCAGAAACTTAGCCAAGTTGCCCCTAGCGGACAGTTAAGGGTATTGTCAATTCCCTTTATTTATCGTATGATTTTTATATTTTTAAAAGGTGGCCTTGTAGCCTATTGCATTCGCCTTTAAAATGTGACACATGAGCCAAGTTGTGATGGACTTGTACGCCTGCAGGCAGCAAAAGCCTGTTTGAATAAGCAGTGAAGGGGAAAGTCAGGCTTCTGACTAGGCTGCGGGAGTAGAACTCTAGAAACCAGTCACAACTATGGGGAGCTAACATAACATTCACGTACACAAAAACGATAGCGCCCAGCCACAAATGTTTATCCCGAGGAACGCCTCGGGTGCCCATGCGTGTTGCGAGCGTGTTCGTGATACGTTAGCTTGTTGGTGTAAGCATCGGTGGTGTTTCTGGGGGTGTCCCTAGGCTACATGACCCGACGACCGCCCGTGTAGGAATTTCCTCTTGGTGGGCACACACCTTGGCATGTCTGGGCAGGGGCAGGTTCAGATGTGAGTTGGTGCTGCAGGGTAGGATGCTTGCAGGTGCCTGTGGGGCCGTGCTCAACCTGCTTACCATCTTGATAATATTCCTTGACGGTGTTTGAGTTTCAAGCTAGAGCTTGTATATAATGTAAGTGCTTGAAGTTTTCTTGGCATGGTTTTAAGTTCGTTAGGTTTTCGTAGGTTAGGGCTGCAATTCACTTGTGCATTAACGTCACGAACACTGCTTTAATTCGTAAAATAGGGCATAAAGTGCAATATTAATATATATATATATATATATATATATATATATATATATATATATATATATATATATATATATATATATATATATATATATATATATATATATATATATATATATATATATATATATATATATATATATATATATATATATATATATATATATATATATATATATATATATATATATGCATACACACGAGTGTGTATATAAGAAAGCAACAAGTTAGGTAAGAGTGAATGAGTGTTTGAGGTGACTGAGCTACCATTGGTCACTATAATCCTAGTCAGCCTCACTTAGTCAGGTTCATAACTACAATATCGCCACAAATATTCATAACCATCACCATCATTCACAAACTAAAATGACATATATAAAATATAAATTCTTATTTTCTTTTCATTTGCCAAAAATTATAATGTTTAATTGTCGTCAAAATTATATTACTTGGGAAAGAAAGGCTTATGTGGAGGGGGTTAGCAATGATGTTAAGGGGAGTTACTGATGGTAGTTAGGGGGTTAGTGGTGGTGTTTAGGGGTAACGATGGTGGTGATGGGGTATGGGTTCCGTGGTGGCTGGCAGGAAAGAATGGGGTGTTGCTGGGGAGGGGGGATATTACTTCTCACTGGTCGGTTAGAGGTCAGGACTGTACCTCTCCCCCGAACACCCATCTCACCTCCACTTACCACTCCTCTCATTACCACACCTACACCACGAAGATGTGCTCCATGTAAGCGCACTGACTGGTAGCCAGCGTCAACAAGTGGGCGAGTCCAGGTAGTGCTAGTCTAGATGTCCTTGCTGGGGGTCAAACCACAGCTCCTGGCTCAACCTCTTAAGGTTCTGTTGACTAGTTTTACTGGGGCCCGGACTTTAATATCTACTCTTTTAGTGTTACCTACCTGGAGGATGTTCCGGGGATTAACTTGCCTGCGGCCCAGCCCGTGACCAGACCTCCCGGTGGATCACATACTGATCTACCAGGCTGTTACTGCTGACCGCACGCAATCCAACATACCAACCCACAGCCCTGCTGGTAAAGCACTGACTTTAGGAAGCTGTCCAGTTCCCTCTCGAAGAAAGCCATGGGTCTGTTAATAATCCCCCTTGTGTATGATGTGAGGCTATTTGAACAGTCTTGGAACCCTGACACTGTGTTTTTCTCTTAGTGTATTCACGGTTCTCCTGCTCATATATTCTTATCTTATTCCTTATCCTCATATCAGACATAAACAGAGATATACACCACAGCACCGTATCATCCTTTGCGGATGATACTAGGATCTGCATGAGGCTGTCATCTGCTGAGGACGCGGTTAATCTCCAAGAAGATATAAACAAAGTTTTCCAATGGGCAACGGTAAACAATATGATGTTCAATGAGGACAAATTCCAACTACTCCGTTATGGAAAACTGGAGGAGATAACTAGAACAGAGTATACTACTGACTCCGGCCATACAATAGAGCGGAAAACTAATGTAAGGGACCTGGGAGTAGTAATGTCTGAAGATCTCACTTTCAAGGATCACAACAGTGCCACGATCGCACGTGCAAAGAAAATGATAGGATGGATAATGAGAACTTTCAAAACGAGAGATGCCAAGCCCATGATGATCCTTTTCAAATCACTTGTTCTCTCTAGGCTGGAATACTGCTGTACATTAACATCTCCATTCAAAGCAGGTGAAATCGCAGATCTAGAGAGTGTACAGAGATCCTTTACTGCACGTATAAGTTCTGTCAAGCACCTTAACTACTGGGAACGCTTGGAAGCACTTGACTTGTACTCGTTGGAACGCAGGAGGGAGAGATATATCATAATCTACACTTGGAAAATCTTGGAAGGAATGGTCCCAAATCTGCACACAGAAATCACTCCCTACGAAAGTAAAAGACTGGGCAGGCGATGCAAACTGCCCCCAATAAAAAGTAGGGGCGCCATTGGTACACTAAGGGAAAACACCATAAGTGTCCGGGGCCCAAAACTGTTTAACAGCCTCCCATCAAGCATTAGGGGAATTCCCAATAAACCCCTGGCTGCCTTTAAGAGAGAGCTGGACAGATACCTAAAGTCAGTGCCGGATCAGCCGGGCTGTGGCTCGTACGTTGGACTGCGTGCGGCCAGCAGTAACAGCCTAGTTGATCAGGCCCTGATCCATCGGGAGGCCTGGTCATGGACCGGGCCGCGGGGGCGTTGATCCCCGGAATAACCTCCAGGTATATAAATATATATATATATATATATATATATATATATATATATATGTACATTATATATATATATATATATATATACATATATATATATATATATATATATATATATATATATATATATATATATATATATATATATATATATATATATATATATATATATATATATATATATATATATATATATATATATATATATATATATATATAAAGAATACCACCTGTGTGTGCCGTGCCTGTATACACTTTGAGGTGTGTATATATGAGACCAGGGATGTGTGTATATATACAACCAGGGTTGTGTGTATATATACAACCAGAGTTGTGTATATATACACCTTTGGGTGTATATATATATCCAAATGTTTTGTATATACATCCAGAGGTATGCGTATACACACACCTTTGGGTGTATATAGAGCCAAAGGTGTGTATCTACTTTGATAGCTATACACCTCTCAGTGATTTACTATATTTTAAGGATTAAAATATTATTGATATTAGTGCACAGGTGAATTGCAGATTTAATGACCCACATACATTGATTATCATTAAAACTAGCAAACTGTACTCGTTTCTTACTTTCTTAAGGAATTCCTTAGAAAAAACTTCTGTGGATTTTCAGATTGATTTTCATAGTGTATGAAAGGTTATGGCAGTAAAACAAAAGTGGTCTCTGACCAATTTTGGGTTATATCTCTGGTGTACCTGAGGCCATATCTACTTGGCAATCATCTGCTCTGCTAGGCTAGTATTTTCTGCTTGCAGGACCAGCAAACGGAATATAACTTTTATTGGCATATCAAGCGTTTAAAACTAAATATAGCATATTCATTTAGGTTATCATTATTCATCATATTTAAGTTAGATTGCATAAAGTTATAAAAACATTATAATCACAAATAAGTAGATTTAGAAAATCGCCGCTGGGACTTCTCAGCCAAAATCGACACCATGCCCAGCCCTTCTAGGGTAGGGTAGGTGCCTGAGCCGGAGCCTTTAGCTCATAAGACTGTCATTCCCATTAGCCCCTTGGGGCGGGGATGGCAGGCCAGAGAGGCCTAGCATGTGGCTAGGCCTGGGGACAGTTGGTCCCAAAGATGAGGAGGTACTTGTGCCTCCTCCCATGGGAGACTTAGGTCTCAGACACTCCCTAGAGAGGGAGACAAGGCCGGGCCACCACTTGGAAAAGGCCCGGGCCGGGAGAATACCGGCTAATCTTTAATAATAATAATAATTAGACACAATCGACACCATGCCCAGCCCTTCTAGGGTAGGGTAGGTGCCTGAGCCGGAGCTTTCAGCTCACAAGACTGTCATTCCCATTAGCTCCCTTGGGGCGGGGATGGCAGACCAGAGAGGTCTAGCTTGTGGCTAGGCCTGGGGACAGTTGGTCCCAAAGATGAGGAGGTACTTGTGCCTCCTCCCATGGGAGACTTAGGTCTCAGACACTCCCTAAAGAGGGAGCCAAGGCCGGGCCACCACTTGGAAAAGGCTCGGGCCGGGAGAATACCGGCGAATCTTTAATAATAATAATAATTCTCAGCCAAAAAAAAAAAGAAGGCCTGAGCTTGCTACCATCTGCAGCTCATAAGACTGCCATCCCCACGAGCCCCTTTGAGGCGGGGTAGATGGCAGACCAGAGGCCTAGCTTCTCCCTACGAGCCCCGTGAGGGCGGGGAATGTGGCTAGGCCTGGGGACACTTGGTCCCAAAGATGAGGAGGTACTTGTACCTCCTCCCATGGGAGACTTAAGTCTCGAGACACTCCCCAGATAGGGAGCCAAGGCCGGGTCACCACTACTTGGAAAAGACCCGGGCCGGGAGAATACCGGCGAATAAAAAATAAAAAAAATAAATTCTCAGCCAACTCAAGTTTTCCTTTTGAGAGTAGTACTGTTTTCCCAGAATAGTTTGTCGATTGGATTTAACATATATCTGCGTCTCACTCTGGTAAGAACCTTGATTGTTAGTTCATTAGATAGGCGATAATTATGGTGTGGTGTAACATTGGTAAGGTTTGTGAAGGTAGTTGTGAGGATGATTGTGAAGGTGGTTGTGAGGATGACTGTGAAGGTGGTTGTGAGGATGATTGTGAAGGTGGTTGTGAGGATGATTGTGAAGGTGATTGTGAGGGTGATTGTGAAACATTGTCAACTGGTCTCTGTGTGCTTTGTGTATTGTACCTAGACCAACTTAACACGGGTCCTTACAGTAGGGTTCTCATGTAACGTTAGATCGAGTCTACATAATTCAGTCTAGTCTTTCACACCAAGTGGCGACTTTTTTAAATTACAGTATGTTTTTACAGCTTTATGAAACCTAACTTAAATATTTGGATAATGATAGCCTAAGTAAATAAATTGTATTTAGTTTTTCAACATTTGATAGGTTAAGAAACATTATCTTCCATCTGTTATCGTGAGTTATTGGTAGGTGATGGTGGAGAGGCAGGGGAGGCCGGTATCGATCGATGTGGGATACGTAGAACGAACCACGGTACGGATGGGGTTGGAACCCATTGGTTCTAACCCCACCCGTACCATGGTTTGTTTGAAATTGTGTTATTACGAATTCGTGAGTCATGATAAGCGTAGAACGCACTTTTTTGGAATATTGCTAAGGTCTGTGTAGATCTTTATCAGGTAATGAATGCATGACTTAATAAAACTCTACAAGAAAGTAATGCTGCAATAAAAGTTTGCTCTACAAATGTCTTTTTTTCAATACTGTTGGCATACGCCATTTGGCTCCAGGAGTAGAGTTAAACCAGAACAGGCGATGTAACATATACACCAGTCACGGTATTGTGCCTTTTTTTGTTATTGATGTAACATATCCCTAGTGAAAAGTAGGGGCGCCTCTGGTAGACTAAGAGGAAACACAATAAGTGTCCGTGGCCCAAGACTGTTCAACAGCCTCCCACCAGCCATAAGGGGAAATACCAATTGATCCCTGGTTGTCTTCAAGAGGGAGCTGGACAGATACCTAAAGTCAGTGCCAGATCAGCCGGGCAGTGGGTCGTACGTTGGGCTACGTGCGGCCAGCAGTAACAGCCTCGTTGATCCACCAGGAGGCCTGGTCATGAACCGGGCCGCGGGGCCAAACTAGGAATACTCGTCAAGAAATAGGTTCTGCACCTCTACTGGCTGCCCTATAAAATGTAATCACATAGTTGACGTTAGTCCATTACCTTTGACGTGTCACTTGTTCTCGGAAATTACATCCTAGATTTTCCTTATATTCCGTAAGTCTTCAAAGTAGACTTCTCTGTATACGGTTATATTTTGTAAATGCCATTGGAAAAGTGCATTCTTTGAGGCTTGTGTACATGATTGATGACTAATAACTGTTCACATGTGAAGACTATTATCCCATTACTATTCCCTCAGAATGTGGACTTGTTAATTTATTTATTTTCTTGCTACTGATGTTGCCTTGGTATATTATTATTATTATTATTATTATTATTGATGTTGTTGGTATATTATTATTATTATTATTGATGTTGGTATATTATTATTATTATTATTATTATTATTATTATCATCATCAAAAAGAAGCGCTAAGCCACAAGGGCTATACAGCTATTGTTGGTATAAACTTTGGTATATTAGATACCGATAAATTTATTAGACAACGTTTCGGTCCTGGCATCTTTTCTGATGTGTCCTAGTGTTGGCTGACGTGTCATTCTAAACCAGCCTATTGTTGCACCACCAGTCATACTTGTACCTTTCCTTGAAATATTTTGTCCGTTGACGTCCCACTGTTTCACACATCACAGCCTGGCAGATCTGTCACTTAGCAGAGGTTGAGATTCAGTTTCCTCGTGAAAGCTTGAAGATTAATGGTCATCGGAATAATTCACCCCAAAACCCGCACATCGAGGTGCGTATTTTTTTTTTTTTTTTTTTTAGGAATTTCTGCACTTGTCCCGGAACTATTTTCGATAAGCGTGCTTCGTGCTTTCCCTTACATGGCGCCCCCTACCCCCATTAACCAGCGCTTCCTTTCACCTAAACCCGCTCCCCCTTTCCCTTAACCAGCGTGCGCCACTACTGCCCATTGTTCCTTTTCCATTGTGTGCTACCCCCCAGTGCCGGCAGCCGGAAAAACTACACTTCCTGTCCTCTAGTTAGTCACCGTTTACTGCATTTCTCGCTCGTGTGTAACTTAGCGTTTTTGAAAGTGCCATCCCTATTCTTTTTTCGTGTTCATTGTTATTCCTTATTGTTTGACATAGCTAATGGCCTGTGATTTGTAGCTCAGTGGTCACAGCATTCGGCTCACAACCGGAAGGATCCGGGTTCGATCCCTAGGTAAATCGAAACGTCTGGGCACATCTCTAAACGTGTTATCTAGCAGGAAGTGCCTGAGGTCGAAGGGTGTACTGCCACCAGTAATGAAGTAAGACGCAGGTACAGAATAAATTTGTATTATGACACGTTTACTCTGTGTAGAGCCTTCATTGATTTCATAAAGCTTTAAATAGAGCGAAACATCACAATGTTTGCGCCTCACCTCTTGAATCATCAGGTACCTTGGAGTTAGCATGAGCCCCAATGTGACAGTGGGGATCATGCTAACCCTATGGCGTATAGAAATGTACCTAATTGGATGACTTATTGTAGTCAGCTGGCCCTAGTGACTAACGCACTGGCCTTGAGTATTACGACTCTTCTCACCATGGATTCAAACCCCACCCGTTCCATGGTTTGTTTGCAATCGTGTTATTATGATTTTGCGAGTACTTGTGGAATAATTCTAACTTTTCAGTTGGGAGAGATGCTGGAAGAAGTGTAGGCGGCTTGATACTGCCGCTGCTGACGACACACTTCAGATTCCTGGCGGCTCTTTTTATGTTGTGATCATCTCTGTGGTGGGAAAGATAGCAATTCGTGCTTGGCTTAGCAGAGAACTTCGTTGGCTCTACTACCTTCCTCTCCTCTTTGTCTAATTTTCTTTCTCAATTTATTCATTATTCTCTAAATCCTCTTTCGCTTCATGTGTCTCTCAATTCCTTTCTCCCGGCTTGGAGATATGCTGGAAGAGGAAGAAGTAATTGTTTCTGTTCTCTTTATACATTCCCTTATTTCCTTTATCTCCCTTTATGTTTCTCTTTGCTCATTCTCTTCTTTTTCTTTACGTTTCTTATTACCTCTCCTGTCGTCTCTGGTGTGGTCATGTTTACCATCACCCTAACTACTGTCTGGTGTAATTACTCTCACACACTGTCTCATCTCATTACTCACACTACACGATCACACGCAGTTAGCAGCTATGCTATACTTGTTGATTATATATACCAAGAGGTGTATGTCTCTGTGTATATATGGTATCTTGAGAGCTTACTTTTAATTTCTAATTTAGGGTGAACAGATGACATGGAGTTTTGATGACCCTTCGTGTAGTCGATAGTCTTTAAACTCACTTTGTGTTAACCGGTCAAACTGACAGACTTTACCCAGCCATAGCGTATACTCACAGATGACAAGACAGGAAATATATACTAAGAGGTGTATGTTTCGTATGTTTCTCAGTATGTATGTATATATATAAGGTTATGAGGATAACAAAAAGATTAGGTGATGAAAGATTGGATATCAGATTGGAGGGAGAGAGTATGGAGGAGGTGAACGTATTCAGATATTTGGGAGTGGACGTGTCAGCGGATGGGTCTATGAAAGATGAGGTGAATCATAGAATTGATCAGGGAAAAAGAGTGAGTGGTGCACTTAGGAGTCTGTGGAGACAAAGAACTTTGTCCTTGGAGGCAAAGAGGGGAATGTATGAGAGTATAGTTTTACCAACGCTCTTATATGGGTGTGAAGCGTGGGTGATGAATGTTGCAGCGAGGAGAAGGCTGGAGGCAGTGGAGATGTCATGTCTGAGGACAATGTGTGGTGTGAATATAATGCAGAGAATTCGTAGTTTGGAAGTTAGGAGGAGGTGCGGGATTACCAAAACTGTTGTCCAGAGGGCTGAGGAAGGGTTGTTGAGGTGGTTCGGACATGTAGAGAGAATGGAGCGAAACAGAATGACTTCAAGAGTGTATCAGTCTGTAGTGGAAGGAAGGCGGGGTAGGGGTCGGCCTAGGAAAGGGTGGAGGGAGGGGGTAAAGGAGGTTTTGTGTGCGAGGGGCTTGGACTTCCAGCAGGCATGCGTGAGCGTGTTTGATAGGAGTGAATGGAGACAAATGGTTTTTAATACTTGACGTGCTGTTGGAGTGTGAGCAAAGTAACATTTATGAAGGGATTCAGGGAAACCGGCAGGCCGGACTTGAGTCCTGGAGATGGGAAGTACAGTGCCTGCACTCTGAAAGAGGGGTGTTAATGTTGCAGTTTAAAAACTAGTGTAAAGCACCCTTCTGGCAAGACAGTGATGGAGTGAATGATGGTGAAAGTTTTTCTTTTTCGGGCCACCCTGCCTTGGTGGGAATCGGCCAGTGTGATAATATATATATATATATATATATATATATATATATATATATATATATATATATATATATATATATATATATATATATATATGCATACATACATACATAGAGTACTCTCCATGCTAGGAGTCAGAGTATTCTTGACTAGTTGTGAACAGGTGATATGCAGCCTTAATAACCCCCGTGTAGTCGATAGCTTTGAAACGGCATTAACCAGCCAGCTACAAGACCTCTTCCCTTCCCAACTCGCCCCACCAAAACCAACTTGGAAGAGTACAGTGCCACACGGGGGTGTTAGTAGGAGTATTTAGTGGCACTGAGTGTAGATTTAAGTAGCAGGGTGGGGGAGGGGGAGTGGTGGGTGGTTGTTGTTGTTATTGTTGCAGCTGCAGGGTGTTGCGTCATCTGGGGTCCACTGTATAAACACTTCTTGGGAGGACCATGCCGCCCTGAACACCAACTTGTATTTACAAGTGATAACATTCTACGTAGTTATATTATATTACTGCTATTTTTTTATAGTGGTTAAATTTTTACATATGGTAATATTTTGGTTAATATCGTGATAATAGTTTTGTAATTGTGGTATTAATGGGCCACGAGGCCTACTGCAGTGTCCCGCCTTTCTTATGTTTTTGTGTAAAAGGCGATCTGCTGACAGTAATAAAAGGCAGGTGTGTAACAAGCCTGACTTTATCAAGTCAGTACCCCTCAAGGGAGGTTCCTTGATGCTGGTGAGGGGCTCTTGATCTAGGGAATAGGATTTGTGCTCCAGTTCCCTGAATTGAGCTTCAATACCTTCCATCCCCCACAGGCGCTGTATAACCCCTACGGGTTTAACTCTTCCCCATGATTATAATAGCCAGTACAAAGGATATGAAGAATTAGACACATGTGTAACATCTGGGCATCTGTATTTGTAGACGTTTCGCCATCCAGTGGCTTTATCAGTACAACACAAGGGCATAATGTGAAGAATGTAAAATAATATACAGCAGATGAGGTATTTGTAGACGTTTCGCCATCCAGTGGCTTTATCAGTACAACACAAGGGCATAATGTGAAGAATGTAAAATAATATACAGCAGATGAGGTAATCAGTTCCTCAGCCTTGGAGTTGGTGAAGAGCACCGTAGTGAAGACTACGGTGCTCTTCACCAGGTAATGGGCCAGGGCGGACCCAAGAGTAGGCAGCGGACCTATGTAGGAGGCCTATCTACCTGGAGGGTATTCCTGGGGTCAGCACCCCCGCGGCCCAGGCCTCATAGTGGAGTGTATACGTCAGATAAGTTTGTGGTTAAATTAACTGATTAAGTTTCTGTTTATGTAGTGCTGTGTCTCCCTTGTTCTGCTCGATGGTGTTGAGTCCTGATTAATGTCACCTCCAGAATCCCAGAATCTGTTGCCAGATTAACCGGGCTGGTATGGATATGTGGGTCAGAGGGCCACTAGCAGCAACAGCCAGATTTACTAGGCAAGCACCTGGTAAATTTGGATATTTACGAGTCTTCAAGGCGATGAATTGATGATGGTGAAGGGTTCTTGATCGAAGAAATTGGAGCTACCCGCCATCCTTGGATCAAGCCTGATCGCCTATTTCCCAAGTATTGTGTGGCCCCTATGGGTTTGCCGCTTCCTCATGAAAGTAGCGGATATGTTAGTAATAAATGGTATAAAATACCGACACAATGGAAATATAAACACAAATGCAGTATAATGTGATCCTTTATTGACAACGTTTCACCCACACAGTGGGCTTTCTCAAGTCACACACAGATCCGTGTGTGACTTGAGAAAGCCCACTGTGTGGGTGAAACGTTGTCAATAAAGGATCACATTATACTGCATTTGTGTTTATATTTCCAGCGGATATGTTAGTTGGTATCAGACGAATGCTAATGCAAACCACAGAGACATGGGGACGATGTGAGTTTGGTTGGGGTGGTGTGCGTTGGGTTGGAGACGATGTAGGTTGGGTTGAGGATTAGGGTAAGTTGGGAGGGTTGGGGTGTTTTAGGGTGAAACCAAACACCCCCTCCATGCCCTTTTCTGTGGTCTACCCTGCATACTTTAACTCTCTCTCTCTCTCTCTCTCTCTCTCTCTCCCCCCTTTTCATCCTTTGTATTTCTCTTCACTTTCTCTCCATTCTGTTTCTCTCTCTTCTCCATAGCTATTCTTCTCCCTTGTCTATCCCTCTGCTCTCTCCAGCATCTCTTCTATCTGTATTCTCCATTATCCTTCAGTATCCCCGTCCCTCCCTGCTTGGTACTGTATACCCAGGCATGGAGATCTTTTTGAAGTGCTATATAATTCAGTTACACGAAACAGTGATATGAAACCCGTGGTATGAGTTTGAACACAAGTGTAAGATTGTTTTTCAGAACTGGAGTATGTAAGTAGACAAGGTACCTGTAATTCTGGGTTGCCTGTAGTCTCTTCCAGAGGTCAGCGCCCCCACGGCCGGGTCCCAAGCCAGGCCTAGTTCTTGGCCTGATCGACAGATATCTTCACCAGCTGTCAGAGCAACCAGGCTGTGATGGATATGTGGGGCAGGGGGCTACCAGCAACAACAGCCTGGTTGACTAGCACCAGCCTGGCTTAGGGCTGTGGGATAGGAAAACTCTCGAATCCTATCAAAGGTAGAACCGAAACTGCTCAGGATATCCGGTTGCTCGCCTCTACTTTTAGACAATATTCAGAAGTCTTACTAGGTAGGTAGGTAGTTGTATCTGGAAGGAGAACTGGTGGTAGATAGCTGTGTGGGTGGCAGTAGAGTATCGTGAGTAAGTTTATTCAGGTATACACAAATACAGTTACATAGAATTATCATACATAGCAGCATATGTGTAGAGAACCTAGGATAACCCAAAAAAGTCAGACAGAGTGACTTATTTCCATTACCTGGAGGTTACCTGGAGGTTATTCCGGGGATCAACGCCCCCGCGGCCCGGTCCACGACCAGGCCTCCCAATGGATCAGGGCCTGATCAACCAGGCTGTTACTGCTGGCCGCACGCAGTCCGACGTACGAGCCACAGCCCGGCTGATCCGGCACTGACTTTAGGTATCTGTCCAGCTCTCTCTTGAAGGCAGCCAGGGGTTTATTGGCAATTTCCCTAATGCTTGATGGGAGGCTGTTGAACAGTTTTGGGCCCCGGACACTTATGGTGTTTTCTCTTAGTGTACCAATGGCGCCCCTACTTTTTATTGGCGGCATTTTGCATCGCCTGCCCAGTCTTTTACTTTCGTAGGGAGTGATTTCTGTGTGCAGATTTGGGACCATTGCTTCCAAGATTTTCCAAGTGTAGATTATGATATATCTCTCCCTCCTGCGTTCCAACGAGTACAAGTCAAGTGCTTCCAAGCGTTCCCAGTAGTTAAGGTGCTTGACAGAACTTATACGTGCAGTAAAGGATCTCTGTACACTCTCTAGATCTGCGATTTCACCTGCTTTGTATGGAGATGTTAATGTACAGCAGTATTCCAGCCTAGAGAGAACAAGTGATTTGAAAAGGATCATCATGGGCTTGGCATCTCTCGTTTTGAAAGTTCTCATTATCCATCCTATCATTTTCTTTGCACGTGCGATCGTGGCACTGTTGTGATCCTTGAAAGTGAGATCCTCAGACATTACTACTCCCAGGTCCCTTACATTATTTTTCCGCTCTATTGTATGGCCGGAGTCAGTAGTATACTCTGTTCTAGTTAATATCTCCTCCAGTTTTCCATAACGGAGTAGTTGGAATTTGTCCTCATTGAACATCATATTGTTTACCGTTGCCCACTGGAAAACTTTGTTTATATCTTCTTGGAGGTTAACCGCGTCCTCAGCAGATGACAGCCTCATGCAGATCCTAGTATCATCTGCAAAGGATGATACGGTGCTGTGGTGTATATCTCTGTTTATGTCTGATATGAGGATAAGGAATAAGATGGGGGCGAGTACTGTGCCTTGTGGAACAGAGCTCTTCACTATGGCAGCCTCCGATTTAACTCTGTTGACCACTACTCTTTGTGTTCGATTTGTTAGGAAGTTGAAGATCCATCTCCCCACTTTCCCAGTTATTCCTTTAGCACGTATTTTATGGGCTATTACGCCATGATCGCATGTGTCAAATGCTTTTGCAAAGTCTGTGTATATTACATCTGCATTCTGATTTTCTTCCAGTGCATCCAAGGCCATGTCATAGTGATCCAGTAGTTGTGAGAGGCAGGAGCGACCTGCCCTGAACCCATGTTGCCCTGGATTGTGCAGATTTTGGGAATCCAGGTGATTTGCAATCCTGCTTCTTAGCACTCTTTCAAAGATTTTTATGATGTGGGACGTCAGAGCTATTGGTCTATAGTTCTTAGCTAATGCTTTGCTGCCACCTTTATGGAGCGGGGCTATATCCGTTGTTTTAAGTGACTGTGGAATTTCACCCATGTCCAAGCTCCTCCTCCATAGTGTACTTAGGGCACGCGAGAGGGGTTTCTTGCAGTTCTTAATGAAAACAGAGTTCCACGAGTCTGGGCCCGGGGCTTAGTGCATAGGCATGTTGTCAATGGCTTTTTCGAAATCTATCGGGGTTAGGGTAATGTCGGAAATCTGGCATACATTTATGGAGTTTTGAGGCTCATTCATGAAGAAATCATTTGGGTCGTCGATCCTCAGACCGATTAGTGGTTCACTAAACACAGAGTCGTACTGGGATTTCAATATTTCACTCATTTCCTTGTCGTCTGTGTAAGTCCCATCCTGTCTGAGTAAGGGCCCGATACTAGATGTGGTATTTGCCTTGTTTTTGGCATATGAAAAGAAATATTTTGAATTTCTTTCAATTTCACTAATAGCTTTAAGCTCCTCCTGCCTCTCCTGGTTCCTGTAAGAGTCATTTAGCTTAAGTTCGATAGTTTCCACTTCCCTGGTCAGCGCCTCCTTTCGTGTATCAGATATTCTAGCACTCCTGAGGAGCTCAGTGACTCTTCGTCGTCTTCTGTAGAGGGAGCGTCTTTTTCTCTCCAGTTTACTCCTGCTCTTCTTCTTTCTTAGGGGAATATGCCTAGAACATGCTTCGGCTACCAGGAAGTTGATCCTTTCAAGGCACTGGTTTGGATCCATGTCATTTAAGACATCTTCCCAACATGTTTCGTTTAGGACATGGTTTACCTGGTCCCAGTTGATGTTCTTGTTGTTGAAATTGTATTTGTGAAGACACCTTCACAGGTACATGCATTCTGCTGTTCAGGACCCCTATGCATGTACGTCTGGACTTTGATTAGATTGTGATCAGAATTAGTTGTTTTTGATATTCTTATGTCTCTTATCAGGTCCTCATTATTTGTGAAGATAAGGTCAAGTGTGTTTTCTAGTCTTGTTGGCTCCACTATCTGCTGGCTTAAGGTGTGTTTTTCGCAGAGACTTAGTAGCTCATGTGTGTGTGACCTTTCATCTGCGCCACCTCTGGGGATTGTTTCAGCTATAACATTATTTGCTACATTCTTCCATTTTGTATGCCTTAGGTTGAAATCACCAAGCAGTAAGATGTTTGGGGATGGAGCTGGAAGGTTTTCCAAACAGTAATCGATTTTCAGTAGCTGTTCCTTGAACTGTTGTGAGGTTGCATCTGGTGGCTTGTATACAACCACAATGACTAGGTTTTGGTTCTCGATCTTTATTGATAGAACTTCAACTACCTCATTTGTGGTGTTCAGCAACTCCGTGCAGATAAGGGACTCTTTGACATACAGGCCAACCCCCCCTTGTTGCCTGTTTTTTCTGTCGCATCTAAAAAGGTTGTAACCACTTATCCATATTTCACTGTCAAAGTGATCTTTTGTGTGAGTCTCTGTGAAGGCTGCAAACATTGCATTAGACTCCACTAGAAGTCCACTGATAAAAGGTATTTTGTTGTTGGTGGATGGCTTAAGGCCCTGTATATTAGCAAATATGAACGAGGTTGTATTCTGTGTTTGTTGGGGGGATTTTATTATTGGCATCAGTAGTTGTAATTCTGGAGGGCCATGGGTGGCCACTGGCTGCGCCTCCAGTCCAACAAGGCTCCAAGGTGGTGGACTATTTTTGTTATTTCCTTCCATTTTCTTTTTTTGTTTCCTGCCACTAAAAAATCACCTGGAGTTGGGTAGTCGTAGCTACTATTGTTTGTCCTGTGGGGTCTGTGCCTCCTGGTCCCTTTTAGATGGTATGCAGGGCACTCGATGTTGTAACACTGCTTCTGGAGGACCGAGGAGTGGCACATTTTTGGGTGAAAGAAAGTACAGGAAGAAGAGCGACACACTCCTTTAGACAGGAGGTCGCTACATTTTTTGGGATGGTCAAAGTTGCATGTCCCATTTTTTTCCCCTGTTATTCCATGCTTACAGATGCCCCAAGCATAATATTTGCACAAATTCACCTTTGGTTGAGAATTGTTGGGAGGTGTGTTGTCAATTTCTGCAGGTTCTGGGACTGCACTATAATCCTCAGTATCCAAGCCAGGGCCACCCTGTCCTGGATTCCATCTACTTTCCCCAGTAGAGGAAGGAGGAGACTCCTCTCCAACATCTGTACTGTGGGCCACGGTCTTGTGCAATGATGGTTGTATATTTACTGTTTTTGTGGTGGTTTGGGTAGTGTCCCTAGGAGAGTCTGGGCTGGCAGTAAGGCTGGGGGCTGGGTCTGGGTCAGCACTGGGGCTGGGGGGTGGGGCTGGGGCTATGACTGTGATGGTTGCAGAAGAGTCTACCCCAGAGGAGGGCTCCTCTACTACATCTGTACTAGGGGATATGGCATTGGTAGCTGTGGAGGAGTCTTTAACTGAATCCAGATTTTCACAATGGCTGGGGGCTGGGTCTGGGTCAGCCCTAAGGCTGGGCACTGAACTAGCTGTTGTTTTTGTTTCCCGTGTTTTTTCTAGTGTGTATCTGCTTATTTTTGGGTCAGTTGTTGTAGACTGGGCATTCTCTGTGTTAGACTTTACTCCTCTCCTATCTTCCCATGCTCTATATATTCCAGGTAGACTATTCAGTAGTTCCTCCTTTTTCTCGTGTTTATTGTTTATTAACCTCCTGAGTGCTTTCCTGATATCTATCCATAGTTCCACATCCCTGTTGCAGATCCAGAAACACCTATCTAGATAGATGTCATTTTTGGTTGCAGTGTTTATTCTTGCACAGGTAACATGATGTTTTGAAAAGCAAAGGTTGCATGTGATTTTAGATTTTTTCCCAAGAGCCTTTTCACATGTCCCACAGGTATACTGTACTGCCATCCTGCCTGTATCCTATTTGCAACTGGGTACCACAAGAGCCTGATCTTCACTTTACCTTTCAGCTCTGCACGCAGGTGTGGGTGTTATAGGTCAATACATGGGTATGTGGGATGTAATTAGCATGGAGACTTATTACCCATTAAAAACTTTTATGTTGTATAACATCATATATCATACATCCTACAGCATCTGATTCCTGTCATTCACTGCTGTTTATCTTGTCCTGGACAGTTATATGTAGTGGTGGTGGCTGGGTTTCGGTGATGAAAGGTAGTTCGGTGGTCAGGAGAATGGGGTATGGGTCCTTTATTTCCATTGGGGTAGTTAATGATAATATAATAATAATAATAATAATAGTAATAATAATAATCTTTATTTCTACAAGTACATTATACAACTTATACAGATCATAGCTGGCATTAGTGACGTACTGTATACAAAGCCCCTGGTTATGCAGAGCATTTCGGGCAACTTAGATTAATCTTGTCCCCAGGATACGACCCACACCAGTCGACTAACACCCAGATACCTACTTACTGCTAAGTGAATAGGGACAGTAGGTGCCTTAAGGAAATATGCCCAAATGTGTCTACCCGTACCGGGGCTCGAACCACGGACCTCAGTGTGTAAGCTGAGTGCGCTACCAGCCGAGCTACGAGACGGTAAAAGCAGCACACTTGCAGTTGAGGTAGATGTGTGCCAAATTTCTGACATAATCCTAATTCCACTTGGCTTTGAAAAAGCCGTTGACGAGATGCCCGTGCACTCTGCCCCAGGGCCAGACTCGTGGAACTCAGTGTTCAAGAACGTGGAGAGGGAGCGTGGACATGGAGGTCATCCCACAGTCGCTAAAAACAATAGCAAAGACAGTACTGTGAATGGAACGATACACACAAATAACAAGCACATAGGAGAGAAACTTAACGTTTCGGTCTGACCTGGATCATTTACAAGTCACTAACACACGAAAGTGAGGGAGGCAGTATATATAGGAGAGGAGGACAGGGACGGGACCAAGAGAGAAAGAAAGAAGTGGAGAAGTAGTGGTAGAAGCAATGCTGGTAGTGGGAGTAGTAATAGAAGTGGTAGTAGTAAATAGGGGGAGAATCTGCCTGGATTTCCTACCCTATTTCTGCAACATTGCAAGCTCCTGGTGATGTGTTGATTGCAGCACGAAAGGCTTGAAGCTATCATTAAACTCCTGTGGTTATTTTGCATAGTAGGATACGTATTTTTCCTCGCTCCTGATGTGGGCAGTGGCCGGAGGTGGTGGAAGGTGGGTAGACAGCCTTTGCTTTACGATCCTCGCCTCAGCCATCTAGTTAATAGTAGGTAGTGCTCAATGGAGATAGCAGATAACCTCAGTGTGGACTTCGGAGTCTTTTGCTTTGCCTTGTACGTGTACCCCTCCTTCCCTCCACTCCCCTCTCTTCCCTCCTATCCCCATCCCTCCAACAGGTCCTGCCACCCCACCATCCTTCACTACCCCCAGTCCTCCCTACCCTACAACCCTTTCCTCCTACTAGTGCCCCCTCCATCTTCCACCCATCCCTCACCGTCCCACCCCTCCCCCTGGATACTATTACACTCTGGTGCGCGATTATCATTATACTGATAAGGGGAATACTCTCAAAGTTTATATTGTCCTGGGAATGCTTAAAAGAACAGTCTCGAGCAAACATGATAGAAGGAGTTACGCAGACACCCAGACGCGCTCATACTGTGTGTACTCGTCTAATTGTGGTTGCAGGGGTCGAGACTCGGCTCCTGGCCCCGCCAGGAGCTGTGTCTGTGTGTATTAGTTGTGTCTGTGTGTGTTACCATTTTGTCCTAGGCACATGTCGATAAGACACTAGGCCTGTTGTATATGCGTGCATGTATGTTTGTACTCACCTAATTGTGGTTGCAGGTGTGTGTGTGTGTGTGTATCTCTGTCTGTGTTTGTGTGTATTCATCTATTTGTGGTTGCAGGGGTCGAGTCTTAGCTCATGGCTCCCTTAGTCGCTACTAGGTCCACTCTACCTGCTCCAAGAGCCTTATCGTACTCTTCTGTATGCTGATGTATGGATATCCTGCCTTCACTCACTCTCCAAATTGTTCCACGTCCTGACAACTCAAAGACTGTAGAAATACTTCCTAACATCCCTATGTCTTGTCTAGATGTGTTTAAAAGTAGTAGAACGTACGTAGTACCGGGCACTGAAGGGGTGACCCTGCAGACACAAGCCCTCGACCGCACCAACTTCACCAGTGTCTATTAAAGAATTCTTCTGGGTACTTCATACATTCTTGTACTCCCACGGGCTGGTGAGAGTCATTTTATTTACAATCGTAAAT